>NW_024037049.1:3353113-3391271 GCF_015706575.1 Patiria miniata
TGAAAGAAGGCAGTTCTACTCTGACCATTAAGGTGGTGATGAAAATACACATTGTTAATAGTGGCATGGAATGCTTGCATGGCTTGTGAGTGCATGCTCACAGTTTGAATACTTTGAATGATCATTACCATATTGAGTTAAAGCAAGATTACTAAAATAAAAGTCCGAACTTTGTGATTAGGACTAAACTAAGAACCCATTACTCCCAGAGTTATACGTAGAAGAATGGGGTTAGTTCACAGAAATGTCATGAACTTAAGGATGAGAATTGGAACCTGAATAGGAACGTTGGAACACATTGACCAAGCTCATCACGGCAGTGTTGTACTCGTACTCGTACTCAAACTCATGACAAGTGCTCGTACTTGTAATTTACTCACATTAATGTTTTCCCACTGAATGAACTTATTTTTGAGAGGTATCTTACAGGTAGAACTCCTTTCCCACTGTTTGATTTAGCAGGGTTTAGCATATGTTTAATGCCTCATCTGATGGTAAAAAGTCCTTAAGAATATTGTGTTTATCAAAATGTGCTCGTATATGGAAAGCTGCTTGTACTTGTGGATATTTCATACTCATATCCATGGTAACTTAATACTCACACTCATACACACACTCATGACAATGGATCTGACTGTATAGTCATGGTGAGTTGAATATGCAGCATCTACAGATATAAGCATGAGTACTGTAGTACAGATTTGCCCAGAAATACAGTGCAAGAATATGCTTGAGTGTAAGTATTCATGTTTAACTTATTAAAATGTTTACTTAATTTGGGTTTAAACTCTGAGTTAGTGTATACGGTACTTTTCAACACCATCATACATGTAAGTGAAATAATTTGTGTGGATCTGACCAGGGTAAAGATGTGAACCTTGCCTGACACCTGCAGACATCCAGATAACAATTGGTGGTACAGTGTGTGAGGTCATTGACCTCAAAGCAGATGCATTAACTTGTGAGATCCCAGACATGAGTCAGGCTGTGCAAGATCCTCTTGGCTACAAGGTTCAGGTATGTACAAGGTTCAGGTATGTAGGAGGTTCAGGTATGTACGAGTTCAGGTATGTACGAGGTTCAGGTATGTACAAGGTTCAGGTATGTACAAGTTCAGGTATGTACAAGGTTCAGGTATGTACAAGTTCAGTTTATGTTCAAGGTTCAGGTATGTACGAGGTTCAGGTATGTACGAGTTCAGGTATGTACGAGGTTCAGTATACATGTACGAGGTTCAGGTATGTTACGAGGTTCAGGTATGTACGAGGTTCAGGTATGTACGAGGTTCAAGTACATTTTGTTTTATTGAAACGTCGTTTTAAAGGTGCAGTATCTTGCAAATTCCATAGTTAACAAAAATTGTACATTTCCTTCTAACATATCAAGACAGAAGTATTTTTTTACCAACCATTTTTCTTTGCACAGAAAGCATAAAATCACAATATTGAAAATGAAAGTTTCCAAAAACAATATTACGTAAATGTTTCTGCAATTTTTCACATAATTTGTAGTGTTCAATTTTTAACCCATCACTTCAAATATTTCATGTTTAAATGAATACATAGCTCCCTAAAGAATATTGAAATCATCCATTTTTAGATTATCAAAATAATTAAGACAGTATAACTTGTTTACATGTAGGAGATAATTGACAAAAAAAAAGGAAATGTTCACAGGTTCAAGGATTTATTAATAAACCAATGATTTCTAAGATGCTTTGAGTTGTCTTCCAATAGTTGAATTCCATGCTTGGCTGTTATTGACTACTTCGGTCATTGCCCCCTCTCATCATGCTCTCCTATCCCCCCTGCAGCTTCAGGTGGCATCCAGCTCAACTGTGATTGGCTACATGAAGATTGACCCTCGACCTTTCCCATGGTATGCCATTGTCATAGTCATCTTAATCGTCGTCTGTATCATCGTCTTCATTGTTGTATGGCGTGTCCGTCAGCAGTCCAAAGAGGAAGGCCCAGACTTGGCAGCAGGGGTGATAGCGCCGTCTATCATGTTTCGTCAGACCAGCAGCACAGGTGGTGAGTCTGCTGAGGCTAGGGTTATGCCTGCTTTCACACGTCTCAACAGTGAGTGTCTTTCTCTCCTTTTCCTTGCATGGGCAGAGTAGGGCAACTAACCAGGTTTGGCTACCGATTTGGTTTCTTGTTTCTTTTTCATCAACGACATTTGTTTTTATTCATTTGAATCCATGTTTACATGATCCTTTCATTTGCTGCTTCATAGTACATCTAGTAAATCTATCTTTGTTTTTAGATAAAAACCTTATACATGTGAAGAAATTTCAATATTTAAATGGCTAATAGAGTAGGGCAGGCCAGTAAAGTTTGTTAAAAGTGTTGAAACTCTAACAGGGTGGTTCCAAGATTGCAAAAGTGCTACTACAGTTTCTTTGCCCATCAATAATAAGTCTTATTTGTTTAGTTCATAACATTAGTTCTACATTTGTTTTTCGGTCACATACATCAGCAGCAGTTTGTACTTGTATTGGTACTCGTACTTGAGTACATTTTTTTGGTACTTGTACTAACACTTGTTTCTCATATTATGGCAGTCTCGTTTTCCATAAATAGTTATTTTTAAATGTACTCAAATGACATTACCTTAAGTTTTATAAAAAAACAAACCGATGGCAGTAATTACCAGCTTCTGAGCATTTCAAAGTCTCCAATAGAACAATAGTTAATATGTCATTTTCAAATTTTCTTTCCATGTCATTTGTTTGAGTTTGAGGATTCTAACCAGGTTAATTGTTTTAAGTTTTCATTCCATCTAATGGTTTTGTTTTTATTATATTCTGATACACATAAAAAATGTGACACAGTAAACAGTTGTGACATTGTACATCCTAGTTTAGTTTGATTATAACCTATGTTGAAGCTGGTGTATACATGCTTTCTGGGTGTGGCACCTTGAAAAACAGATGTTCAAATCCAATTGATAATTTTCTAGCGTTACAATTAGTTATGAGCTTTCCAATGAGACATCACACAAAAAATCGGCCCACGACAAGTAATCAATTAATTAATTTCAACTTTTGAATTAAGAGCGGGACACTCCTAATTCGTTCTGGATAGTGTGCGCAATTTCTGAACTGAAGCGCGCCGTTTAAAAACCACGTTATAAAACTGGGATAAAGGCCTGCAAAACAAACAAGGAAATGTATTTGTTTCAGGAAATTATATGCCTTTAAATTTCATTTGGAAAAGAAAATCGAAATTTAGAAAAAAAACATGTATATACCAACTTTAATTTTAATTGGACAGTAAGTGTGAATGACTTTTCATATTCTTGCAAAGAAGAACAGATCACATAGAGTTTGAAAAGTGAAGATAATGTTTGTTTTGGAACGACACATAAATCAATATATACATATTGCATGTAACCTCAGATCTCCTACCTTTCTACAAACCTTGTAATTTACTCCGATTTATCTAACATGACACAATTTGTTTTCCTCCCTAATTATTGGTCAATTAGATTACATGAGAACACCTTCATCGTCAGCAGAGTCTGCCTTTGCTGGTATCCCTGATGAGAACAGACCACTGTTGGAGGTCATTCATAAGGATCTAGCCATGCAGATTAGTGAGTTTCTCATCAATGAAGATAACCTCAAGCAAGGAGATATGGTCGGTCAAGGTCAGAATCATGTACTACAGTATGCCACCCATCACCAGTAAAGCAGAGCCTATCTAGTCTTGGGTCTTAATATACCCAGGGTTGTGGAATTCTCTCTTCTCAATGCACTCCAATATTTACTTCCTGCTTTTGTTCTGTAATGACAGACCCACAGAGCATGCAAGTGTGTACCCCATGTATAATTTTAAGGTGTGAACCTTGGCAATGTATTATGCCAAATATGTTTTGTGAGTATGACCATTTGGTATAGTGTGATGTATCGTACTGATGTATCACCTGTGCGCATCATATGGTTGTGGCTTGTTTTGAAGCATGTAGACCACAGTGTATCACATGTGTTACAGTTTAGTCCTACTACAAAGAATGGTCCCAGTTATCTCGGGGGGGGGGGGGGGGTTGGGGGAGCTACAGCACCCGATTTCACGAAACTCTTCGTAACTTACTATGCGTCGCAGCGATGCGACGCATCGTATCCCTACGATGCGTCGCAGCTGCGACGCGTCCTGCGATCCATTTCACAAAACGCGTCGTAAGTGCGACGCATCGTATGTGTATTTATAGCACAACTCGGTGATGTTTTTTGTATTAAGTCAGCATACAGTAAATAGTCGTCTGGTATTCAACAAAGAGTCGTCGGATCTCCGCTCGAAATTTGTTAACACGTAGGACAAAATGGCGGCGGTGCGATGCAATTTGAAACGAAAACGAGCTCTCAGTGGACTGTGTAGCTACTTTGGAATTTCAACTGCAATATTCTAGGGTAATTCATAATTGTTCAATGAATTTTCTATTTAGAACTTTACACACCTTGCCTCGGTATTAATATCTCGTTTATGTAATGTTTATGGCACAAAACTGGCTAAAAACGGACTCTTCTTATTTTGCGACGACCTCTAGACATGTCGTAACTTGCGACGTGTTTTAAGCCGTTGTCAAGCAACTTACGAAGTGTTCAACACATCGCAACTTTCGTGAAATGGATTATACGACGCGTCGCGAGTTGCGACGTGTAACAAATCGTAACTCGAGTTGCGACATGTCGCAGCGCTTTGTGAAATCAGGTGCAGGGTAGTGAATGTCTCAACTGTATTTATTTAACTTGTGCCGCACTGTCCCTCTCTCTCCCATACAATGAGAGCCAAGTCGGAGACACCGTTCAATCTTGGCAGCAGTAGGATAAAATCAAATCATAAAGAATATCAAATGTCAGACCAGGTCAACCAGGATATGCAGTGTTCCTGTAGATAAGCCTTGTTTCAGAGTGAAATATTCATATTTCAAATCCTCACAGTGTTTCTTGCGTTAGAATTTGTCAAGTGGCATAAGTGAGGTCATCTCATTAATTTGTCTGATTTCTGAGGCAAAAGGCAAGTTAATTGCCTGTTGGTTTGTGTGTTTTGCACAGGTCATTTTGGTTGTGTATACCAGGGCAAGGTATGGCAGGATGGTACCTCCTTCCCTGTTGCCATCAAGTCCTTACTGCGGGGGGAGCAGGAAGATGTCACTAACTTCTTACGGGAGGGCATCATGATGAAGGACTTCAAGCATCCTCACGTCTTGGAGCTGATTGGTGTTTGTATCAATAGCAATAATATGCCACTTGTTGTGCTGCCATTCATGAAGCATGGAGATCTGCTAACCTACATACGGGACCCCAAAAATGTGAGACTGTCTTCAATCTCTCTGATTTTTTGTCTGTTGATTTTCAATTGAACAAAGCAAAATACAGACTTTGGATGGGCATAAACACTGCAACCATCTAAATAATATTCCATTTTGTTTATCCTTTAAATTATAAATTGCAATTTTTTTGTGTTCATTTTTTTATATATAAGTTTGATGGAATTTTGTGCATGGAATTGTGTGCAATTTAATACAAGGTTTGGCACCCTGTCACTGTGTCAGTTTCCATTGTCTTCTGAGTCTTTTCTGAATGCTAGCCAAGTCCTCAGAGCCTCCACTGTCTTGATGCTTTAACACAGGATTTCCTGCATTTTAAAGTTGCTGTGATATTCTTTTCCTGTAAGCCTGACATTTCTTGCAAAAATGCCAGAGCCCATCTACATCCTTGGAAAGTTCTTTTTGTCACTTCCTGATGCATGTAGTGTTATTTTTCAACTGAATTGCCATTACAACTCTCCTTGTTCTTCCATTCAAATGAACGAGTGCAGGAGCTAACAGCCAGAGACCTGCTTGAATTTTGTCGGCAAGTCGCAGAGGGAATGGCCTACCTAGCCAACCGGAATTTGTCCATCGAGACCTGGCAGCCAGGAACTGCATGTTGGATGACAACCTGCGAGTCAAGATTGCCGATTTTGGCCTGTCTCGAGACCTGTATGAAAGGATTACTACAGTGCTAAGGATAAGACAGCTAAGCTGCCTGTCAGATGGATGGCACTGGAAAGTCTGGAGAGGAATGTCTACAACACTAAGACTGATGTGGTATATTCATAGCATTGTTCTTTTTGGAATCTGCACAACACAGCAAATGTTAAGGCCTCCACTCGATAGTACTTGAGTAAATGTACATGTTGTTAGCATCAAACACAGTGTAGGCCTATTTGTTTGTATTTCTTGCACTTTACAGAACATGACCTTGACATGCCAACAAATGAAACTAATGCCTACATGTATGAAGTTCACATTGTGTTAAGCAGCAAGATGGATTTGCAGAGCTTCATCCCCCCTCCCCCAACAAAACAAACCCTGGCTTTACTTTTGCCTCATCTTTAGTATTAAATTGAAATTTCCAAGAAATTCCAACCCTCCAACATTAACTCCAACAGCATATTTCTAATGATGTCAAAATATTAAGTTGCTCTTAAACTAGAGTCCTGTGATGGCAGCACATCAAACAGAGCAAGGAAGTGAGGCCTCACCAGAGAGGTAAAGATGTAGAAATGTACATCCTGAGGACTAGAACTAAAACAACCACACAATGCTCAAGCCCAATTTGGAAGGGGGCATCGCAATGCTGATTCATTGCCAATTGACCAATGAATTCTGCATGAGATACAAGTATATATACATGAGATATTTAAGCTTGGTGAGCATGATGTTTAGTGGCCAAATTGACCAAGGCATGTCACTCATGTATTGTTTGAAAATGGGTACATCTGCTGAACACCCTTGCCTGCAGGCCAAGATGATATCCTTATTGGTTCTTGATCACCCTTTTCTCCTCTGCAGTGGTCATTTGGTGTGGTGATGTGGGAGTTTCTAACCCGTGGCATGACTCCATATCCTTCTGTGGATAACTGGGATATCAGTTCCTACTTACAGAGAGGCCGCAGACTGCACCAGCCTTTGCATTGCCCAGACCATGTGTAGGTTCCCAAGTTACTGTCCCTTTCACTGGCTACACACTGAAATCAACAGACTGATACATTAAGCCCCCCCCCATGGTGTTTGGACCAATCACGGGCGTGACTCATGTCCAACATGCGTGCACACAAGTCTGACATGCATGCTGCACATGCATATGATGTGCACAGCTGGAACATGCAGTGTGGCATTGCAGAGGAGCATGCATTGGTTGCCTAGGTGCGCAGTGGGCGGTGCTTAAAGTATCAGTCTAACATGAACAGGAGGTCTTTATTTAGCATGGGGAAACATCATTTTTCAGAATCTAAAATTGTCAAGATAAGTCTTGAATATAACAGTTTTGTGTTTTAGACATTTTTAAAAAAGTTTCTGTTTGAAAACAGTTTTTAAAAATTCTAACATTTATTACCAGCAGTGTGAATCTGTCATTGTTTTATCACTGAAACTTTTTTAGTATAGACCGACATTTACATCGAATTACACTTTCATATACAGCATGTCCCAAAGTGTAACTACAAAACCATGACTTCAATTTGAAAATGTTTGATTGTGCAAATACTCCAGGGATTGAGGCCTTGCCCTCAATTCCTCTGAGTTTCATTTAATTCCAGTCACGCATCACTGCACAGTTCTCAATTGATCACAACAACATTTTTGGACACTGTGACCAAGTCCCATGCCTTAAGAAATTTCAGTACTGAGGTATGTAAGCTGTGTAAATCCTGCATGTTGTGAAAAAAAGGCTGATGTGGTTTGGGATTGGAATCATTTGCCCTTGAGCATTAAACTGATGTCTTGCCATGATGACTGATAGCCAGGCAAATGATTCCAATCCCAACTGCAGCCCTTTTCACAACATGTAGGATTTTACACAGCTTACATGACACAGCACAGAAATTGATTAAGGCAAGGAACTTGGTCACAGTGTCCAAAAATGTTGTTGTGATCAATTGATAATTGTGTAGTGATGCCTGACTGAAATTAAATGAAACTCATAGGGGTTTGGGCCAAGGCTGAGGAGTATCTGCACAATCAAACATTTTCAAAATTGACCTCATGGTTTTGTAGTTATTTCTAAAATAGTCAGACGGACAGTTTTTTTGGGGACAAACTATAGTATAGGATCATCCAGGGATCTAAAGGTGTGTGATCTAGTTGGGATTATTTCGGTGTATAGGATAAGATTGACAGAGAGCCATTTAAATCATCAAAACTTGTTTCAAAAACAGATAGCGGGGCAACTATTCATACATGTTTTTTACTGACATCGTATATTGGCCAGGTATCAGATCATGATGAACTGTTGGTCCGCAAGTCCGGTGGATCGGCCAACCTTTGAGGATCTGGTCAGGGAGATAACAGACATCCTGATGGCATCCGTGGACCAACAGTCGCAAGAAAACCAGGTCTATTTCAACGTTGTACCTAGCATCAACTAACATACTCCAGAATGCTCTATCCAATATCTTCAGAAGATGACTGGTAGCCAGCATCAACACTCAACTTGTGGGTAATCTTATTATGAACCAACATTCCATTCACATGAGTTGAATGTTGTCATAAGACCAGCAGCTTCAGAAAAGGACCAGATGTGTTTTAAGACTGGTACCCAACGTAAACAAAACTAATTATGGATATATTAAATGTAGATTTTTTTTTTTTTTTGGAAGCAACAAAAATGTTTAAAATCTAGAAGGAATTTAACAAATAACCTGATCAAGTGTTGGCTCTGTGAATGCTGTATATTTCTAGAAAACACAATATTCTGGATATCTCGATTTCAATTTAAAAGACGCCGAGTCATGACACACCCGGAAATCAACATTCGGGACATGATTCCCAATCAGCCGATTGTTGCTACGTGATGTCATACACTGAACTGACGATTCTCATTTATAAAAGCAGCCACGTGTGCGTCATGTCAACGCGCTTGCACCCATTCATGGATTACAAACCAACTGCCAGCGGAAATTTCCAAACATGTGTCACTTGATGCATCTTTGGGAATGACCTTTTTATTATTGTTTTCTTCAAAATGACAGCATGCCAGAAGGAATAATTTCACAGGGAGTTTAGTGCCATTACTATCTTTAAACCAAGTAAGCTTTTTAACAATAATTTGGGCGGTTACTTTTTGGATATATATTCAAATGGTCTACTCTACCTTTAAAGTAAATCTACACCTTGTAAGTGATATTGGTCTGGAATAGTTTAACCAGTTCAATTGATCATTTTATCAGAAGTAACAGTTATCTGCACACGTAGTTCTGGTGACTCAGAGGTATGACAGCTAGTTTTGTGTAAAAAAACCAATCTGTCCTTCGTTTGTACATGCATGCCAATATTTGTTGCACATCTGTAGCATTATTCAAATACAACATGGGTTGAGCAGAAAGTTACTGAACCTGTATTTTCGAGTTACTGAACCCATATCCAGAGTAGGGAATAGCAATGTAGTTTTTAGAATGACCTCCTCCTTCAAGATTTCTATGAACCTGTCTGTGCTTGTTTATTTCACACTAAGTAAATAAAATGCTTTGTACAGAAATTGTGTACATTGAATGCATGATTCCAAACTTTGACTTTCATTGGAACCGTTTTACATTTTATACCTGCCTCTGCCAGCAACAACCAACTTGGACATGCACATTCCACCATTGTACAATATATATTATTGGTGCAACATTATATTTGATGGACAGTAACACTGCTTTAATGAATTGAGAGTAAGCCAATGAATCAAAGTTATAGACTTAATGTAAATATTATTCACCAATATGAACCATTCCATAAAATAGTACATTTCCATGTAGGTAGTGTTTACATCTTGTCAAATTCTGATGCCATAGTCATATTCATGGATTTAGGCTCTTGCCATGTAAATAAACTCGTTTAAGGCTTTGTAAATAACAAATAAATTTTGGAACACTTCCCACTTTCCCAATTCATGTATGTCACAAGGCTGAAAGCCTAGTGGGCGATGGAAAACTGACGCACTTTTTTCCATGTTCCACGAGCACAAGTGGGATAATAATAAACTTGACCCACAGTAAAGATTGAATGTGAATGCTGTACACAACTGTTGTATTACATGTACGTGCAGTAGGAATAGCATGTGTACACCTCACAATAGTTTTATATATGGAGTGTGATATGGACTGTGGCGTTCGGTATAATAGCAGACAATTGTTGCTATGGATCAAACAATTAGGATCGAGGATTCAAGTTTACTTGAAGGTAAAGGACGTACAAATGGGAATTGTTGAGTCTTATCAAATCCTTGAGAATTGCTTATATTAATCTTGAATTTTTTTAATATTCTTTTTAAAGATATTTTAATTATATTGGCAAACATATTTTTCTATTAATAAAGGTGCTGTTAATTCATTATTCAATTTTGTCACAGAGAATATTTTAAAGATTAAAAATAATAAAACCTGATGAACACCATTTTGTTCCCTATTAAAATCCCGCTGTCTCCTGGCTGCCCAGAGTCAGGGTTGACAGGGTTTATATAGTTTAATGCAATTTAAGAAGACAATAAAGTGAAAAATGAATTACATTTCCTGTGATATGTTGTGCATGCAACTTATTGACAGCATATTTTTAGTGATTAAGTATGGCAAGCATTTTTTTAAATTTGCTTTGCAGCTTCATGAAATATGGCCAAGATGCAAGTGTTCGGGGCAGTCAGGTATGTCTAGTTTGTTACACCCATGATTCAAGTGTATAGTGCATGTAGTTGGCATCTACAGCATGAGTTCCCATTTAGTATTAGCAGGCCTCCACCAGGCAGGAATCAACAATGGGTTATGCATCCTACACGTAATTGTCTGTCTTTCTGTGCCTTTATCTGTGGCTGGAGCGGTGTTTACTGTGGCTGATGAGGCCAATGGGAGAGTAGCAGATTCTGCTGCAATGGCCACATTGACGCTCTGCCTTGCCCTTCATGAGCTGGTGGCAGAGAACACCTCTCCATTTGATACCGTCATCTGTGAAGTCTTTCCAGCACTCAGGGCAAGATGGTGTTCAACCCCCCCCCCCCCTAACATCCATCCCCCACCTCCCTGTTGCGAGAGCGCTGGCTACACTGCTGGAATCAGACACAAAATATCCTGAAGGGTATTGGGGCCAGGACGTAGCTTTCTTGGACACTGCTGTGGATTACACTACATGTATGTGATCAAGTTGAATATAAACATGTGAATCAGATTTGGTAAGAGGCCTAAGATCACCAGTAGTGGCCCGTCCTACTCCCCGTTTTTAGCATCATCTACATGTATACAACTGCTCAATCGCACTATTATCCCTATTCATATCTTTTTCGGTCTAAACCACCGAACAAGTCCAAGAGTTGACAATTTTCCAACCACTGAAATTTGTTTTATTTGGCCTGCTGGTTTCCATTTGAGGTCATTTTATGGTGTGCATGGTGTACTCAACACTGATCTCCTTAATGGAGACCATATCCGTGGTTTTCTAGCACTTGCTTGTAGCTAGCATCCACTGTGCATACTGCGCGCAAGTGGCGTGATGCACAGGGTCTCCGGTTAACACTCTTTGGCAGTGTCAAATAATGAAATAAACTTGTGCTTGGCCAGTTGGCTGCCATCTATGCCCCCAGCCTGTTTTAATCGTACTTGTTTAAAACCGGCCAAGCACATATTTATTCTCATTCATAAATACCTTACGGTCAAAAAGTGTCAAAAGATTATCAGTTTACAACAATTTTGTTCAACAAGTTTACTTCATGTTTTTGTGAAACACCCCTCCAGCTATGTTTATGGTACACGTGTGCGCCTCGTGTAAGCAGATGACTAAAACTCTCATTATATGGAGATTGGCGCGTACTGTGCGATGTCACTCAGAAGGCAGAAGTGCCAGTGAAAAGTGAATTAAGGACTCTTTGTATTACCTATTAGACTTGTTTTGACTACAGTCGAGTCTCGTTAATACAAACTCGTTCGGACCTAGCCAAATTGTTTGTTATATCAGAATTTTGTACTAAGAGGAACATCAGTCCCATTCATTGTGCACATAAATGCACAGTCGGGACTAAGGCTTTATGTTTGTTATAACCAGAATTTTGTATTAACAGAGTTTGTACAAACGAGATTCGACTGTATATAATATCAGCATCCAATCTTAAACATAGTGTTAAATACCTCCAAAGCACACGTTTATTCCCTTATTTAATACCACCCATGTTATGGGTTCTCAACCAAGGTATTTATTAGATTTATTAGTGGGCATATCAGCTGATTTGAGCAAAGTGGAAGATGCCCTGGAGAGTGGGCTGTGCACTTTTATATCACTTGAAAGGAAAGTAACAAATAAGTTAAAAGACTGTCTTTTCCAAAAATTAACCAAAACAACATTCCAAAAATGGCACTGTATACATGATCTATCCTTCACAATGAACATAGGCAAAACTTTATTCAAAATGCATGGATAACTTAACTTGTCTGTATGAAAACAGCTGATAGAACGCTGTCTTATTTAGACCTGGACTAATTCTGAGAGAACTACTAAATAGAAAGTATGGTACAACTATGGTATGAATGGTGTTATATACACATATACGCCATGCTCATAGTCTTTGGCCTGTTTTAATACAAACATTCAAATTCTGTCTTGTAAATTCACTAGCCTACAAGGTTTTAAATTATGTCTAGAGATCGTACACAGAATGTATCAGAAATTTAATTAACTGTACAATATTTGCCTTTCAATAGTTTATAGCTTTTCTCTTGAAAAATTGGGCAAATATATTATTCCTCTGTAGATTCTGTACAATTTTTTGGAGTCAAAGTTTTATACATCTATCGACACTCTGAAAGGATTGATGGAAATGAACCGATTTGGGTTTTGTTTCAAGACTTATTTGCTCCTAAGACTAACTGGCTTTTATTTACAGGCCTATTTGGAGAAATCTATCCAATAAAACTTGTCAGGAATTACACAAATGTATCACACAGCTGCCAGAATTAAGATGATTCAAACAAGAAAAAAATGATGAAACCTGAAACAATGTAAACTTTAAAATAATTTAATAAAAAATTTGCAGATAACATATAATCAAGTTTGACATTGAAAATGTGATTGTTAAATCATCTCAATTTTACAAGTATTGTATTAAACCCTCAATATTCAGCTGTGAAAACCTAATCAAGTCCTGTGGTATTCATGTGATTTTGGGGAAACAAATCCAGGGCTTATTTGCTAAGTTGGGTAGCTCAGTCACAGTACGCAATGATTCATTTCAGATGTGAACAGGATTACCACCAAATTGTCAAGGAAGAATACAAAACTGTATCCATTCTACCAATATTTCCTTTTGCTAAATGTTAAGTGTTAATTAATCCTATTTGGGAAAGGAACGTCTACATGTACATTCCCCAACATCATCAAATACATTTCTTTCCTAGTGTAATCACTGAAGGGCATTTGGCCATAATTCAACTTCAAAAATATACCAAATATATATGAACATTACAGAGAAATAACAATTGGTTTCAGTACAAAGAATTAATAATAAACATACACACATTCTAATTCACAATCTACAAATAGAAAAATTACAATAAAAAAGCCTCTTCCCTAGTTTGAGAATTGGGAAGATTCAACTCAATTTGATTCCTTTTTTAACAACAACTTTTTGAACTACACATCTCCAAAAGTTACACATTCAATTTGAGATCCGTCAGGAAATTAAGCACCTTGTCCACATTTGATCATACATACATCCGTGATGGCCGTACAATAGGTATTGAAGGAACACTGACATACACAATTGTCTGCTGTGGTATCAATTCAAATTTTGAATTTCTTTTTCCAAACACATTTCCATGTCTCAATTTATTGTGCGTTTTGACCTCCCTACAGCTTTGGTGCTACATTCAAATACATCTTCGTTAAAACTTACTTACAAATAAACAAATGAAAATTGAAAAACAAGATAAATAAAAATATTGTTAAAATTTAACACGCATAAATTTAATCAAGTGTTTTTAAACAGGACCAATGTGTAATTTTGTTTTTGGCATACGGGAAGAAAAGCAAGCACCAAGATACAACTATGGGTCCCTACAACTGAGTAAAAAAAAAGTAAATCTTTCCTACATTTACTGTAGCAAGACTAGATTTCTGGTAAACATTACAGCAAGTGACCCTGTTGTTGTTTTTCCACTTTTTGGTTCTACACATCTATATGGATAATTTAATAAGATTTTATTACAAGGACACATGTAGCATCTTTATCAGAACCCACGCTTTTTAATTATACACACCATACGTAACAGTAACATATGACTGCCCCCATAATAATACGATTTGAAATTGGAGATGGTTGAAGGACACAAAAGGTCAAAGTAAAGAAACTGTGCTGAGCAGACCATATTAAGGCCTATCACCTAAACCGTCACTGGATTCACTGGTTGATACCTCCATGACCTCTCCTGTGACCCGACAGCGGTGTTTCAAAGCACGATCATAAGCCTGCTGGACTGACTTACGCACAGCTGACTTGCGTCCCTCTAAGAGCTTGACTTGGTCCAGGCCAGAGTCCACACCCAGGGGTTCTAGCTTAGATCTAGGTAGCCATTGCCTATGGGAAAGGATACGCATAATGTGAGTGGAGCTAAACAAAAAATGGGCTGAAAATAGCTGAAGCTGAAAATAGCTGAACCTGTAAATAGCCGAACCTGCGAGCGCCAAGAGCGAAGTCCTTATGGCGTGGGGTCTCGGGCACGCCCAAGGGCCCCAGGAAAATTTTGAAATGTAGATGCTCTGTGGTGCATTTAACAGTCGCCTGGGCCAACTTTTATTCGAAAATGTGTTGCAATTTATGCATGTTTTTAAGTTAACTTTTCCTTCATATTGGCTTGAAACTGCATAAATGGCCAACATGTATATGAAAACTGCGTTGAAATCGAAGTTTGTAGTGTGAGTCTGCCAAAGCCCAGCACTACAAAAAAAACTTCCTTTAAATTTAAATCTAGCTCTTACATAAGAAAAGAATGCACATCGGACGTCCGGGCTTCTGGATTTTTCTGATCGTGTCGCCTAATTTCTGCCCATGAATGATGAATGGTGTTTTCCATCCAAATCCATTTCCAGGGATTTGTAACTTGAGGATCGGTCTTGTCAATGTCAGAATCAAACTCCGAACCTCTTTGGACAATTATGCATTTGTGTTGCACTGACATCTTGCAGAATTAATAATGTAAAATGTTGTCGGAAAATACGTACAAAACGACACACTATTAAAAGTACGTACGTACATTAGCAGCATGCAGCGGAATGCAGGATGCAGATGAAATACACACATGAACTTTGCCCAGCATGAAGACCTCAATTGGCGCGGCAACAATATGCAAGTCTTATTTCAAGGCTTCATTTGCAACAAGACGTGTGTTAAGTGATCTTTTCGATGTTTACAGCGAGTTATTGTGGAGATAATTGTGTGTCACTACTTACACAGACACAGGAATGGCTGCAGAGTCCCTACGCACTTCATGGCGCATTTGTGAATATTCATATTTATCTGCAGCCAATCACAGCGCAATGACTGTTGGTTCCCCGGATGCTGTTGTACACACGAACGCGGCTTCGACATGTAAAATGCATGCACATCGCATCGTATATGGCATACAGTACACGTACATGGGTGATTGTACATTGTATTTGCTTGAATTGAATACTCGCCTGCATTGCATGCACCACAGAGCTACGTGTAGAGCAGATCAACTGTGTTTTGCGCGAGCGTTTGGCAGAAGCGGAAAATAAAATAAACGGAAAAAAATCAATGCTTACACGCTGGGGAAATGCGGGGGAATTCTGGACCAGCGGAAAACCAAATATGGCACGCTGAACAAAAAAGCGGAAATCCGCTAAAAAATGGAGATTTCACACCCCTGACATATACATGTACAGGGCGTGTCCAAAAAAAAAAGGCAATCCAAAAACTAATAGATTAGTATATAAAAATAGGAAGCGGAACACTATCCATGTGGTTGCTTCTGAAAGGTTGGTTGACCAGCTTGCCATTGACAGCTTACTTGCACAGCTGCAGTCATCGATAACTAAGCCCCATTTATTGCACAACACGAGCTATAAACCATCTTTTTCCAAGTTGGGCTGATTTAGTGGAGCACGAGCCGACCACACAATGTGCATCCCTTTGGAGTGTGTGGGCCTTCCCTTTCAATACACAGATGGCAGTGACGGTGAAGAAAAGGTCAGGTTACAACTGTAAACTTGTGCTGTGGCTTACCATGTTCTCTTGTTATCAAAGAAGAGTACAAGATACAAATGTTCATCGATGACAGCTCGTTGGTTCAAGACTTCCATAGGTGGTACAGGGATAGGGACGCCATTGTGAAAGAAGCCAGACCTGGGCATCTTGGGGTTGATGATCTGTTGACATAAGAAAAACACTGTGACTTCTTCCAATTTAAAATTGATGATTTGTCATCATACACAGGAAAGTTTATGGAATATGAAAAGAAACACATCTTTGAATATACAACCCAAGCACGGTTAATGACAAAATCTGCTATACTCCAACCAGACCCAACAGCAGTCTGGTTAGATCATGCCATTCTATGCTACGCACACAGACAATAATTTAGCAAATGTATTTTGTTGGATTTAACTGGCTTCAAACTTTGTTGCTGTTGGTGGATGGACGATTCCTGATCTGGTTTAAGGCAACAGGTATTGACCCTCAAATCACTAATGCCATTACAAAAGTCACTTTCAAAGTTGCATTAACTCATTCAAAACCTATTTTAGGTAATTCATGTATTGCTACTTTATAAAGAAAGATCAAATGTTATATAATCTTATACGTACGTCCACCTTTCATGGCAATGTGTCTAAAACCTAGCCTTGATACCTGTAAAATATTGCAATAAGCGAGGTCGGTATTCCAAAATAGTCTAGTGCACAGCAAGATTTGACGATTTTTTTCTGGGATAACCATACATGTAGCAGATATATGCACACAAGGCTATGGGGGACATGGTAACCAAATTTGCATTCTGTGCAATTTTTCTTACAATCAAAAAGAGATGGGACTTTCGTTCACACAAAAGTTTTGACACACAAGACACCTAAAAACACTTCGCTGTCCAAATATTTTTTGCAAAATGTTATCCTCCAGAACACGATGATCTTTTCAATTTTGCTGGTACCCCGCTCATTTTTTATCCCGAAAGCAAAATCGGCAAATTTTGATGTGCACGAACTCGCTTATTGTTGAGGTGCGATTTGTGACAATTTCTCTACAAAGGCATGGGCCTACATACCAAGGCTGGATAGGAGGGGTAGCCTCGGCATTTGGCCCATACTAGGTCTAATGGGCTGAGAGGAATGTCATCTTCATCAGAGTTCCAGCTTGTGCTTCTTGTCTTACCTAGTACCAAAAGGTATTCAAAACCAAAGAGTTGAACTATTTGCTTGTCAAGTCATTGGCAGCACTGCTTCTCACTATAGACAAAATAAGAGCACCTGAATGGAGAAGACACCTATAGGCTTATCCATTAGGCTCTACCCACTGCACCTCTGCAATACATTACTGCATGCTCCAGACCTGCACGTCATATGCATGTGCATGCATGTGCACGCATGTCAGACTATTGTACACACATGTGGGACATTAATCACAGCTGTGATTGGTCCAAACAACATAGGGTGGGACTTACTAATGCATCAGTCTATTGTGGGCCTGAAATGGAGGGATTGGCACAAACAGTCAACAGATACCACAGTAAGGACAGAATGCAAAATTAAACAAGCGGTAGCTTGAGGTTGAACCCCGAGTTAATACCCTGTAAAACCCTGTCAAAACTTCAGGTAAACCTCAAGTTACTGCCTGCTTAAACTCAATCTGCACTCAAACCTCAGCATAAAGCCCGGTTCATACTTCACCCGAAAGCAAGTTCGAAGCGAAGTTCATGTCATCAACAATGGTGGACGCGCTTGGAACGTATTGCTTTCGCATTAAGTATGAACCGGGCTTAACATGGCCCTGTTCATGATTGTCCACACTATGGGCGTGCAACATACACACACCTCTGAAAATGGTGCCCAATTGCTGTTAACACACATCACATTTCGCATCCTAGGGGCCATAAGATTATTCAGTACTACACACATGAAGCTCATTGTACCAATGTCATATGTGGGAGTGTTGGTGCCAGATCACCACACCAACACAATATCAACACAACAGCTTGTCTTGTGGACTAGTGGCATATGAGCACATTTCCCACTGCTTAACATGTGTGCAAGGTGTGATGCACTACGGGGATATTGTGTAATGGCCAGTGCTGCAAAAAGTTCTCCTAGAGATGCATAAAATGACATGACACCAACTGCATGTGGTCTCCTTGTGTTTCACAAATCTATTGAAAACATGAAAACCAAACATTTGGTCAACATGTATTTTGTAACCGGTTGTATGTAAAGTCATGATCACATTCAGGAGGATTTCCCGGCTTCTGTGACAGCCAATAGCAAGTTGGGCAAAACAATCAAATACAGCGATGACCATCAACACGTAGTGTATCAACACATGCATCATCAACATGTGTATCCACATATGAACAAAAACCCATGAGAAACACCAGGTAACAGTCATGAATATAAAGTCATTTTGAACAGTGTGTGCATAAAAATACTGTTGAAAGGTGTTTTTTAAACAAAAACAAAAAAGTGCAAAGACAATGGACAGAAAGGTTTCGAAGACAAGAAAAACCCAATGCTTTTTTTGGTTATTGGACACTGACTTCATGACTCTGTTACCTCGTTTTTCTCTCAAGTAAGGACCCGCACCGTGATGACGATGTCTGCTTGTAGTGCTAGTGCTCTCGCCACAAGATGTATCGCCACTGCTATCTTCAGGCAAATTAAGACGGCCATGATGTCTGCGATGACGGTGGCCCTCTCCCATAGTAGAGGTAGACTCTGATATGGAGCCAGAGCTAGTAGAGCTAGTGCTGGATGTACTCTCAGAATCTGAGCTGCTACGTGTACGATTGTGTCCTGAACGGTAGGTTGTGAAGCTGTCACCCATGGGCTTATCCCCCTCAAATCCATTGGGTAAGTTACTTGACGCATTGGACTCTAATAGTCTTTTTGCTGGGCTGCAGTCAGCATTACTTGCACTCAGGCTTCGGGATCGTTTCCTAGTGTGGTTCTCATTAACAACAGAGGATGTAGTTGGTAGGTTACCCTCATATTCTGTCTCTATATGAAGGCTTCCTTCTTGGATAGCTCTGCGAGTGCCTCTTGTGGTGTTCTCTGTGTCCATGGACAGGGACCTTTTGCCCAATCGGCCTCCTCTTCTAGATCCAGGACTACCAGCGGGCTTACCTCGTCCCGCTTTCCGAAACAGTACTGAAGTCCTTCGGCCGACTCCGCCTGGGGAGGGGCTCTTGTCGGAGGAATGGGACGGACTCTTATTGGGTGTGGCTGTAGTCTCAGATACCTCATTGGGCATGAGTGTAGGAGCACAGTCACCACCGCCAGGGTGTGGTTCAGACATGGAGCGGGATACACGTTGTCGGCCACGACCCCGCCCCCTACCCGGGGTCCTTGGTAAGGGGCGTGTCGGTGATGCCCTAGTAGGGGAGGATTTGCTACGTCCTACTATTTGTGCGGGTCTGGTAGGAGAAAGTTTGGGTGGTTCAACTGACTCGCTAGTTGCTGGGCAGTCACTCCCTTCATCATCTGGATATGTAACCAATATAAAGAAATGACTCAAAAATATAAACAATCTTATTGGCCAGCAGCCGCTTCTTATAGGACCAGAAGTTAAGGGGAATAAATCAAATGCTTTCACTGACCCCAGTAGAATTGATCAACTCAAGGTTATACCTTTCTATTTGGATTGTGATCTGTAACAAAATTGGATGGTAAACAGGGATGTACACCAACAGACTGACACAGTATATTAATTGTCTGAGCGGATGCCAACATGTGAAACCTTCACTTACAAAACAAATTCAATTGGATTCATTAAAAAAAATTAACGGTAAAAATTTGCTGTGAAAAACACTGCTACAATGAGCATCCCCTTTCACTATAGACAGAATTTTCATTACAGAGCCACCAGGGAGAACAGTTCTTTGACAATTTATGGGGCTACCCTGGTAAAATAAAATGTTAACTAAATGAATATATAAATCATAATCACTGTGTCTCAATTGTGACAAAGTCTGCCAAGATGTTTGCACTGCTAAGCGGAATATGGGTTTGATTCCTGCCTGGGCAAACCTATGCACGCTTTCCTCAGTGTCTTAGAAATCATTGAGCATACAGTGCTGATGATTTTGCCAGTCAAGAGGAAACCTTATTAAAAAGGACAAATCTTTGTCCTGAATAGTGAAGTAGCTAGCAGGACTAACTTGACACCCCGTCTGCTGATGATGATCCCTTTCTCTTGTCCCCATCTTTCTTTGTTGGCGACTCTGCTTTGTTGGCCTGGTTCCTTTGTTGGGCCAGCTTACGACGGATAACGTTGATCTCTTTACGTAGCTGTTTGGTACGTTTGGTACGGGCTGCTCCATGTTTGATGGTACAGGTCATGTCAAGTTTCTCCAAGAGTTCCCGGAGTTGTTCCTCCAGACTCATGTCTGCACGGTGGGCTGGTGACAGTGCTGTGTCAACTGAGGAGAAAACACATGACACGTTCAAAACAAGGTATGGTACACATATTATAATATAGGGCTTCATTTAATAGAACAAGCTTTGCAAAACTGCACGCAAAGCTTTACTTGTTGTTTTTTTATGCCTGTGACCCCCAAAAAAACCAATCCTCAAATAACTGCAATCACATAAGGGTGGTAGGGATTTTTGTGCTTTTTTGTTATAGCAAACAGAGTTTACAAGTTTACAGTGTGAATTTTTCAGAATGTGTTTATTTTAACGAATGTTCTACTGTGGCAACTCTTAGGAATTAGAAAAAGGAAATTTTAATCGTGGATATAACAGATATCGATAGAAAACGATTTTACATCAACAAACAAATTTCGCACTTCCAGAAGGTCTTCCTTGCCCACATAGCCATGTGTCCCTGCCTGCATGAGTGTCTAGACAATCAATCGGATCCCATTTACACACCAAGAAAACTTACAATCATCTAACTTGAGTTCTGTTTCCTTGTAGAGTGGTGCTTTCTCAGCATGGAACCCTGTTGTAGGATCATAGCCAATCTTCTCTACAATGCGCTTAGCATTACGGATGACAGCCCCTCCCTGTCAGTAATCAAGACAAGAGATTATATAGCATGCAAATATTTCCATAGGCATGATACATGTAGGTCATAATTTATGCTGAAACGTTGTTGGTTACAGCAATGTTCACAAATCCTTGATACATTGTAAAATAACCATTTTGTAATGACAGTACAGCAGGATAGCTTGGATCTTTCTGATGACTTCGTGCCCAAGATGGTGTTTGTTTGGGCGGGGGACATAAGATATTTACCTCAATAAATTACTGAAATACCAAAAATACTCCAAATCACTAATACTCCAAAAAGCCTCATTTCTCGTGTTTTCATCCTATCTGACTAATGTGAAGAGTTTTGTCCACTTTCAATTTTTCTGTAAACCTTTAACGGTTATTCAAACCAGCAAAAACTGCCTAACATTAACCACACTTTCTGCATACCATATCTCTGAGTTTGACAGCTGCTCGGTAGAACACTGTATCCTTGCTGTTGTACGTCATGCAGTTCTTGATGACCAGGTCAAAGTCTTTCTCAAACTCGTCGATGGTCCGGTACTCGTGACCTGTGACCTTTGACCTCATCGTTGAGAAATCCATAGGGTGTTTGATCACTTGAAAATAATCAGGCGCCTGGAAAAAGTTGGAAGTTAGGAGTAAGAGATATACTGTCCTGCCTTGTGAGGGTGGGATGGGATATGGAAGGCAGGGTGGGAGTGGCAACTAGAAGCAGGTATGAGTTTACATGTCTCACAATACAATACAATACCCATTCCTACCCTTCCTTTACCCAAACAAAATAATTGTCATGCAAAAATGTGTTAGATGGTAAAAGTGCAGAAGTTTCAGGGAAGGGGAAAAGAGAAACTTAAAAACAGATTAAGCATTGTCACATTACAGGCTGCCACATTACTGCAAAGGAGTTAAATATGCCTCTAGATGACATAATACAAATTAATGATGGGAGTGAAATACATTTATGTGACTAGGATGGGGATGTTTGGTACCTCTTCAACTGAGACAGGTTCTGCAAAGATTCTTGTGGGATCCCGTTCAACAAGTTGGTCCAGTGTATTCCTGAGCAGGATGTTGAAGGGCTGTAGCTGCATCTCAATGGTCATCTGATTTAACTTGATCTACAATGGTGGTGAAAAAGCAACCATTAACCCTAACTGTCCATGTACTTTTGTCTAGAGTAGACACTACCAAAATGCACCAACATGCAACACTTGTCCGAGTGAGAAGCCTGCCCAGTGTAGCAAGATCCAACAGGTGAAAAATCCCATGGTCTAACTGCTTCATAGTCTGCACTTGCCAACAACAACAGGGAACAACAGTGGTTCGTTCAACGGGACTGGCCCCTTGACCTCGAAACTAACAATTTGTGCACTAGTTTTGATCGCCTAGTGCAACAAGGTTATACATACATTTACAGCTGAGGCACCATGTGGCACCTGGTAGGGTAAGGGGTAAACCTTTTCACTTGTCGATTCAAGTTTCTTTATTTACCAAACGTTAAACCCCCCTTTGAGTCGGTTGACAAGATAAAATTTCATGTTAAATTATCACAAAGATCACCTTAATGGAGTTATGCACTCATTGGAGCCAAGGCAAAGCAAATAGCATGTACCGCTAGACTGTGCACTGAATCCATAAATCTACCATAGCTTGAGTTACCTGTTCACGTTTCAGCTTCTCACGTTTTCTGATGAGCTCAACTAGGAGTCGTGCTCTCTCCAGATCATGTCTGAGTCGTTGCCAATATTTGAGCTGCTCTTTCAGCTTGTTGGCTTTCTGGTTCTCACGCTGTGGATGTCCAGATTGTGCCACAGTGACAGGCAGGGAGATTCAGGCAAAGATCGAGGGCAGAACAGATGAAATGAAGGGAAGCGACCAAGCAAGTACAAGAGGGGAAGAAAGGTGTTCAAAGAAACATGTAGAACATGAGGACGAAACCAAAGACAGTTCAAAAGCAGATGTGGAAAGACAAGGACAGGCACAATAATGGGTATGAGCAGAGGGTTAATAAGGACAAACCAACCAACAAAGCAACATGGAAAATGCAGGGAAAGGGACATGTTGGAGAAAAAATGAAAATAATTGCAGTTATTATACATTACAGTTTGATTTATCTTAAGCAAACTTTACTTTGTTTCTATTTTTCAAATACCATTACTATTCCTTTTACAGAGAAGTCTCATTGTTTCATATCCCATGTGAATGTGTAAAGTTATGTGTTGACTTAGTTTTCTACTTATAATCAACAAAGTCTTCCTAAGATAATCACTTCTAGCTTGAAAAATATTGTGTGTAGCAAATTTAGCGGAAACATTTTCCACTGCAGGTTTATAGGGTTGACCTTAAATGATTCATAATTTCTTATGACGCAGAGAACCTTAGGATATTGCAAATACAATATGAACATCAATGGTCACATGTATACATGTACAACATGACAAACATTAGAAAGATTGCCCCCAGTTTCAAGAGAAGAATTGTTTTTTCAATCTTCATGCAAACCATGCACTACATCAACAATGCATCTGTGGGTGTAAGTAATGTCTGTGTAGCATGCATTCGCTAAAAATGTGACAACTGACCAATGAGGGAAAAATGGGGGTGAACTGATGCAATCAACAGAAATCAACCAAGAAGTAACTGGACTTATGGAATAACTTACAATATAAATATTCCATAACTGTATTTTAAGATCAGATTTGGACAGAAAAACATGTGTGATTCTCCCAATCAGATGAGGAATTGTTTATATTTCATTATGGTGTGCAACTAGGGACTCTGTGCACGAACAGTAGAAGATGCTATGTGACCACTCTTTAACCCTAACAATGCCCATCCAGTCAAACTCCAACACCAGTGTTTGGTGGAATACAGGGTGGATCAAAAAACGAAACCGAGATATTATTGCTAATTGGAACAGAAGGACACATGTGAATCAAAGGGAGATGTCCTCTGTTACGGTTGAATCTCCTCTTTAAAATGACACCCTGATCATGTCATTACATTCACGGTTGACTGAGCAGTGACCAATTTTATGAAAGGGTCTATTTACAGGCTTGCACCACTTTTCAATTGTGGTTTTGTGTTGTCATTTGTCACAGGGTGAAAGGCTATGGTTGCCAATCAAGGCAGGTGGGGAAAAAAGAGATTTCAACAAGTATATCTGTTTCATGTGTGCTCCGTATATAACTAACTTTCATCTAGATGTGCACTGTACCCAAAGCCTTTGATGTGGGAGCACAGCAGTAACTGGCATTCATATGCCTGTCATGTCTCTTTATTGTGCACAGAATTCATAAGCATACAAGTAAGAATATTCAAAGACATGCATACATACTCTACATGTATTTCTAGAATACTGTGAGTGCCTACACTGGAGTGAGTGTACAGTTTAATATGTTGACATAATTGAAAATAACAACTACAACTGTGGAAATTTGTTGCTAACTTCTTATACAGTTCTTCTTCACTCTTACAATTTCCCTTGTCTGTATTGAACAAACTGGCATATTTTGGTGTTTATTTTGAAAATGCTTCTCCAACCAAGAATAAAACAAATGTACATTTATCTCAATTATTTATAACTTTTGATGAAAGATAGCTTCCTTGAAATTAATGTTACTTTGAAAGTGACGGAACTTCAAGGAAGTGAAAGTAACTTCAAGCCACGTGGGAACATTTGCAATTACCCAAATTATTCTGCTGAAAAAGGTATCGAGAAGAAACTAACATTAAAGGTGGTTTCAAAATGCATGCGTTAGCAACAGAATCAAGTCATGGGACCCCCCAAAATGTGCACACATTTTGTTTTCTCAAACGTAAAGTAGATGCACCCCTTCTTCAGATTTTTAGTCATTTTGTTGCTTCAAACAAAAAACATGCACAAAAAGCAAATGATCCTACGTACCTTTCAATCAAGAGACTATGCAACAATATTTTAAACTGATGTTTAAACCTATTCTTTCAAAGTTGATTCAAGGACTGGATCAACAAATTTCCACTGAAGTGTTACTACATGTGGATGTAACCAGATGTACACGTGTATACTAGACTAATACTAAGAAAGTTAAAATGAGAAAGAAAGAAACTGGGGGCTACACAAACCAATGGTACCGAGTCTTTGTTGCGTTGGGAGTGATGATGGGCTTGTAGACGTCGCAGGAGAGGGACTCCATTACGAGATTGACGTTTCAGAGTCCAATATCCTATCAGACGCTGCACAAATTGCTGCTTCTTTTGCAAACTCACTTTAGTTGTTATCTTAGAAATCCTGAAACGAAATTAAATGAATACATTTTTGAGTTAATTTTTTTGTATGAACACATACTTTGTAACATAAGATCATAATATTGAAAAACTTTTAAATGGTTTGTGACAGAAAATTCAAAGGGTATAATTTCAATGAAATTCATAAGATGGGATTTTTGGGTCGGGGTGATGTAAATCAAGTGAGGTTTTGCCCTTCACCGACACCGACGTATAAACACTGTTTATACAGGGGGCAAACCTAACTTGATTTACATCACCCCGACCCAAAAATCCCATCTTACAAATAGTTAATGCGGTACCCACTGCTATGTACATCAGATTTGAACCAGCCAACTGATCCCGTTAGCTCGGTGGTTGAGTGGTAAGACATCTGCACTAGAAAGCAGGAGGTTGTTGGTTCGAGTCCCATCCGAGTGATTTTTTCCAACTTTCACTCGGGAGGTAACACATGTCACCGAGTAAACGTGTTTATAAGTCGGTGAAGGGCAAAACCTAACTTGATTCAATGAAATTATTTTTTGAGTCTCTTTTGGCAAAATAATTAGGCCTATCTGTGCAAGAAAAATCGCTCATAGACAACAAGAGCAACAATACTGTGCAATACACGATACCCCATGGCTTGTCCAATCAGGATCAAGGATTCAAGTTTGCTTGAAGATAAGTATGCTCGTACTTTGAGTGTCAGAAAACAAAATAGAGAGGTCTTTAGTGTTGTCAAACAGAGTTTAATGGAGTAAGCAAATAAAACAACCTCTGTGGGGGGATGCAGGGCATCGACACAATTGGCATAGCAGCCCTTTTTTCTGCTAAGATCTTCCTTGCTTTTCTCATGTTCTTCCTTGACTGGGCTTTAGCTTTCTTGGCAGACAGTCCCTTCCCAGCTTCATCATTCTCAACGATCTTATCATTCACGTTGGGTTTCTTCTCCACCTCTGGTGGCGTATGGATGTCGCAGTAGGCCGTCTTTCTAATGCTGATAGATGTACCATTAATATTGGTTTCTCGTATGGGCTCCATTTTCATGAATAGTCCTGCCTGCTGTGCGCAGGTCACATGAAAAGCTGTGTAACAGTTTGCTTTATGGCACTGAATGCAAGCTCCAACCCCGCTGCTTGCAGATGTAACAAGTGAGCTTCCATCTAGCGGCTGGTATATGATCGATGCTGTCTATGGGTTCTAAGAATACTGTGTTGGCAAAACCCACTTCTGGAATCCAGAGAGCACACACAACATGGGCCCAGCGTCCATCGTCAGTTTGTTTAAATGCTGCACCTTTATTGGGGCACAGTGCACAGTCTACTGCTCGTGATGGAGATTGAAGACAACGGCGGCAAAGCCACTGTCCCTCAGGAATGTATGGCACGCCATAACACTCCTGGTGTACAGCTAAGTTGCACATATCACAGAATAATATGACATTGCTGTTCTGGCATTCACCATCATTACAGATGCAGCAAACTGCATCCTCATCAATGAATTGATTGTTATCAGTCTTGCCAGAGGTCTGACTTTGGAAGTAGGACTCCTTTTCCAGTCTATCCATAAGAGTCTCAAAGATTTCCTGGGAGACAGTAGTGAGTCCATCACTCTTGCGTTTGTCATTCATCATGTCCAGCCATGCGTAATCCTCTTCATCCATATCATACTCAATCTCTTCGTCCAGTTCCTCCCGTGACTTCTCAATGTATCTGAAGTAGGCCTGTGGACGGTCTGGTGCATCTGGAGGCTCTTCATAACCATCTAGGATCTTGTAAGAAGCTTCAGGAAGCTTCATGGAGGATGTGCTTCCAATTTCCTTCCTCTGCTTGGTGTGGTCCAAGGCCTTCCCAGCCTTACCCAGAGGCTTTTCATTCTTCTCCTCTTCACTTGTCTCACTTTCAAACTCATCCTCAGTGAGGATGTCAATAGTCTCATGGATATCCAGCCTGTGAACAAGACCGTTAATGTCTACTTCCACTAATCGCTGGGCCTGAGCATATGTCAGGGCTTCTCGGGTAGGAGATCGGATCACTGAAGGTGACGGGGACCGCCGATTCTGCCGATTGGTTACCCGTCCTTTCCGCCAGCCACCTTTCTTCATTGGTGTAGAGTGTCCGTTGCCCCCGGCTTTTTCATGGTCAAAGTTATTCAAGTGAAACTCTATTCCAGAATGGCTTCTATATATCTTGCCGCAATCATTAACAGGACACTCGTAGGGTGGTTTGGTAGCACGTAAATTCTCACAGAAGTATTTGACGTTAAAACCTAACGCTGGCATGGTGTAACAGAGGGCGCGTGAGAGGAAGTGCAGATACTACACAAGCAACGCAGGAGCTCTGGCGAATAGCTACCAGAGATACCGTGCATGCCGTGCAGTTATCAGTACCTGTATAGAGAAAAACAAAACCAAAGAAATATGTTGGGTCACTTCTGAAGCATTTGAAGAATCATAACACTGACTTTATTTTTGTGCTCAACTTTACATTGAACTACAATCCAATAAATCAAAGTTTACAATTGAACCTCTTTGTCAAGTGACACTGTGTGTTGCCTGTATACTGTCTGAATGGCCTACCGTTCACTTTAAAAAGATTATCTAATGACCACTGGTTGACCCAGGGAAGCTTTGTGATGCACTTTTATTTTGTTCTAATGGTACCTAGACATGTAGTTGAACTCAACTATTTAAGGTCACAAACAGTCAAAATTTTCTTCCTCACCTCCTGGCATACTGTTAATAAACCAATGGGGGTCTTGACCAATATTTACCCATGTAATAACAGTGCAAATGCTGTCAACTTTGTTATGAAAAAGCCAATTATTGAATTATTAAATTGAATTAGTCCTCAAGGGATAGATGCTGCATACAGATCCACTTCAAGTAGTTATGGTTTTTGTGGTCATTGGTTAAAACCAATCATTCCCTGTCTAGCTCTCAAACCACCCTACAATTCATCGTGTCCATGCAACAAGGTTGTATCTCCTAAAATCATTTACGTGAAACGCGAGTTCTCAATGTCAAATGGTCATATCTCGCTTAACCCTCCAGCTGCTTAAAAGGTCACAGATGGTCAAAATGTCCTTCTTTTCCCCATGGCATACTCTTAACAAACCAATGGGTCACTTGACCAATATTGACCCAAGTAATAACAAGGCTCAGTCAGAATAGAATACATGTTTCCATAACCCGGAAGTACACACAAAGTCAATGGACATCGCGATACGCACGATACGACCTTGTTGCACGGAGCATATGCAGGGGAGATACAACTTTGTTGCAAAATCTTGTTACGACCTTGCTGCACTGCCGCGACGAATTACTCCCTATACAGCCTAAAACAGGCCAGTACTGGTTTTTAAAATGGATTTATTGGTGAAGTAATACAATGTAGGCTTGGACTATATTATCTTGATACTGTACAGAACAATAAACGAATAATGTTGTCAAATACCGAAATACTGACAACCTCTACATGTATGGAATTGCATTACTGTGATTCTCCCAAAAAGCCTTTTAAAATTAAAGGCGACATAAAAACAACTTGGCAAGATCTGCACTACATGAACATGGAAACGGATAATTGCTTGAATTCCTTGTGGTCACAGCATGTAACCCATTGTGCTTACTAGTCATCCAGCAAGACCTTTAAAGTTCTGCCCATGCTGCCTGTTTGCAGTTTCCTTATTACAAAGTGTATTGTATTTTGAGAACACAATAGTCCGCCCAGAAAAGTACCTTATAACACCTAATAATAATACCGCGATATTTTTGTGGCAGTATACAAAATGTACCATGGACCTTCAAAATCCAATACTGTACAAACCTCATACAATGTAATACAATGCAGTGCAGGTGATAGGTAAGGAAACTTTGCTTAAAATATTATGGACCATGCCAGTTGATTTTATGCAAGGACAGAAATTATGACTACATGTAAACTTGTACGAGTGTGATAATAGACTGGTTTTTAAACAAAGGTTTGACAGGGGTCTTGGAGAGAAATGTAATTGCAGGAGACATTGCCCAATGGCTGAACAATTGTCACTTGAAGTTGAACTTGCTCCAAGCTGAACATCAAACTCGTTAAAAAATTAGGAACTTGAGGGGTATTTTGCTGAAAGGAGAGATTGTGAATCATTGCATAAGCTCCAGACTCTCTGCTTCAAGCAGTCAGCACAGCGAACAGCTTGGTAACATCAAAGTCAGAACTTTTTACTAGTGATGCAACAATGAAAAACTCAATATGTACATGTTTCCTGAATAATTATGTTTAGCGTTAAGAACAAACATTATTTTTTGCATACTTTTCACACTTTTATTAAAAAAAATGTTTTTTAAATTTGTCCTTTTTTTTTTAACTCAATTATATTTTAAAAAACCTTGCAAAATAATTTTGATATGGTACACTTTTAATTGACCTTTGAGGTGAAGTATTCATAATTGCTGCTTATGTAGATTCAATATTGACAATAGCTTTAGTGTCATTCCTGGATTGCAAGTCATCGGGGTAATGATGGCCAGTCACTCAAAATTAGGCCCAAAAAACAAGTAAAAAATAAATAATTTCTTGTCTGGCATTTTGAAAAAATTGAACGAGGCAGATGCTTTCTTTTCATTTTCCCAATGGCAAGTTTTCAAAGATAGCATTGATTCTTCCATTTTCTTGACTCTTTTGCTGATACAAAATTGTGTCCAAAGGTGTCGCCACCCAAGTTTCTACACAGCAACAATAATGTTCGAAACAAATAAAAAGATAATATATTGCAAAATGCAATGCATATTGCAAATGGATGAAATAAAAAAAAATAAAAAATAAAAGAAGGGGCGAGAAAAAGGAAGGGAGGACGAGAAACTGGTGTATTGTTTTACTTCCCCTTAACTTAAAAAACATGAAGTTGGAATTTAAAAATAATTCCAATTAGACCTAGACCTATTTATTTGGAAATACTTTTTCAAAAGTTCAATAAATCCCCATAGACATCTGGAGCTCATTCACAACCATGTAAGTTACATATTCTGTCTGTCCAAAAATCTAATTTAATTTAATAAAAATAATGCACATCATGTGTAGGCAAATGCACACTGTACACACTGAATAAATACATGTACTTTACACATGCAGCACTCTTTACATTTTGTATGCGGAACATTATGATTGGACTGCATGCTTTTGATTGAATGGATGCATGGCGCCATCTCATGAATATTCATAATCCAATATGGCCAAAAATTACAAGGCGACGGTTGTACATGTGGAATGTGTACACGATTGGGCCACCCGGGGTAATTTTCTTCAGAAAAAAAAATGACAAGATTAATACACAACTTGTACGATAATACAAAAATATGGCTGAAGAGTAGGCAATGAATCGTTTAAACCTGTCGGTACTAATGACCTAATGCAATGAACAAAAGACAAGGAAACTAGAAAATGCACTCCGCACTAGTGTGCACAGTGCAGTGTGCTATGTACTGACCTTACCGGTTTAGTGTGTGCGTGATCTTGTCTGCTGGCGCTGCATTCTCTCTACACGCAGTTCAACGGGTAATACACGCAGACACAATCCAGACGGCATACGAACAAAGACGGATGAACAATGGCTTCCGACCCTAAAATCACTCTTAAACGACGAGGCGCGGCGCAAAAATCCACAGTATGAATCCTCTGGAATCACTGATTCAAACTAGATCAGAAAATCGAAAAATAATTGTAGACGATTGGAGAAATAAGCCGACGAATTAGTGGTCTACCGGCCACTGTGTGCACGAAATGTCCTCGCCCCTAAGCGAATCAGACATTTTTTTCAAACCTCCAATTGACCCCCTATGTTGCTAGAAAATATTATGCGGTGAAAATAACGCGTGTTCATATCACGCGCAACCACTGAAGTGATATAGCGCCCCCAACGTACATGACATCTTTTAAGGTAAAAACTTGCCGGCTGGCACCATTAAATAATTTTAAAATTTGATTTCTGATTGGCAGCAGATGCAGAAAGCAGCCCATCATCCATGTAAAAAAGCAGTCCACGTTGTGATTTAACTATTCAGAAGAAAAGACCCAAGGACATGAAACCTTCTACCTCCAGATGATCAGGGTCAATCGAAACAGCTAAAGCTCGACTTGATAGCATCATATCCTATCTCTGCATCATTTAGCGCATGCAGCCACCTTTGTTTGTGCCTGCTCCCCAACGTTTGTTGCAGTACGAAGCAGAAGCAGAAAAGTTGATCAAAGCGTAGCTGGTAGCTGCACTATAGATATTTTTTTTTCCATTTATTTATTCATATGCGGATTATTTACGCCTTGAATTGAGCTCAGTTGATATGTTGCGCTTAATTACTATACTGTTTCTTCTTTTTGTTCTTCTTTTTCTTCTATGATCAAACGCCTGATCATCATATCGGCACTTCACAAGCGGAAGACATAAGTTTACTTTAACCATGGAGATATAACACTTTTTTGAAGGGAACAATAAATCATTATCATCTGCGTAAAAAAATCTCAAACTTATGAACGAACTTGTAATGTATCGTAGATACCTAGATACAAAGCAAAGTGGCAAGTCTAGTCTAACCAGTGTGCAAAAGCGCCCCTCAAGCTTCCATCACCCCCCCCCCCCACCCATTTGTACATTCCGGCCCCTTTTGTGGTCCCCTTCGCAATTTACTTCGACGCTTTGTACGTACGTTTATAAATTATAGATCAAGACAACGGATTTAAAAAAATACCTTATTCTTTTAAACATATATAAGAATGTCATAAACATTCAAAAAAAATAAAGCTGGGATTTCATACTGCTCACGGTTTTGAAGTGTTCTTTTACACAATATTATTTATGAATCTTTTTAAATGTTTTGTTCGAGGTTCTAGTCTAGTTTACAGCGCGCGCATGCGCTGTGTCGTTGAGCCGCCGGTGTTGGATGTAGATTTGGTGCCTGGTGGAGAACTCCAGTGTTTTTTTTACATTGGAAAAAGGTGAAAAAGTTTGATCTGATTATCTGTTTAAACGTAATGTAATGATTTTTAAGAATATAACCCATTCTTGTGTATGGTTTTGATTGAATTGATGAAACGGAGAAAGTTTGAAAATTAGTTCCTAATTGAAGGATTGGCTTGTTTCGTTAACATGATTAATGGCCACGCACTCGATCGGCCAGAGTGAAGCGGCCTAGCCCAGGTTGGGGTATGAATCTTGGCGATCGTGAAGTGTAGGACCCCTGTTTTGTTTTGATCAAATTAGAGTCAAAAAGGAAAATTCGGCTACCCGATCACCACTTACCTGCCGCCAAACATCCAAATTTTCACCTCACCTTGTCATGCTTGTGATTTCAAGTAGGAATGGAAACAGTGGAAATGCGAAAAAAATTAGTAAAAATGTGTTTTAATTTAAGAGGGGTCCTACTAAAGCGCATCAACAAGCGTCATTAAGCCTCAACGGTCGTCAACGAGCATCAACAAATTTTGTATAGGCTTTTGAACATTAAAAACAGCTTTATATAGTAGAAAAAGTGATTAAGAACATCTTCTGCATATCAATTAAACTAAAGTTAAAACTATTTTAAAACTTGGTTTATTGAACGCGAAATGTACGACGATTTTGTGGATTAACGTTGGCTGCCATCTTGTTTTGGATGGCGCTGTAGACTTCGCGCATGCGTAGTATGGCTCTGTTCACTTCACGCATGCGTAGTACGGCTAGCTACACATAAACAAGATGGCGGCCAACTTTTATCGACAAATTCGTCGTACATTTCGCGTTCAAAAAACCAAGTTTTAAAATAATTTTAACTTTAATTGATATGCAGAAGATGTTCTTTATTACTTTTTCTACCATATAAAGCTGTTTTTAATGTTCAAAAGCATATACAAAATTTGTTGATGCTCGTTTACGACCGTTGAGGCTTGTTGACGCTTGTTGACGCTTGTTGACACTTGTTGACGCGCTTTAGTAGGACCGTTTTAAGAGCTCATTTTGCATGCACATGTAGTGCAGATCTGAGTTGAAGCAGCCGGTCAAAACTGATTGAAGTGTCTGGAACAGCGGTACGTTATACGCATGACATCGATAACCATGACGTACGTCGCATGAGCCGGCCAATGATAGTGCAATACGTCATTATGAATATTTATTTTCTCATGAATATTTAGTTTATTTCAATGGATACTTCAAATACCTCCAAAGATTGATCATTGCAACAGCGATCGTGCGCGGCCTAGCGGTTAAGAGTCTCGTGTATCAAGCAAGCGTCCGAGGTTCGAATCTCGATGAAGTAAGTGACTGATTGTTAAAAAGAATTAAGGAAAGGAGAGGGTGAGAGTAGAGGAGGGAAAGTGGAGGGAATAACCATAAAAGATGTAACTTTTGGCTTGGACCCTACTATCGCCCGACCATGTCCAAATGTTAAAAAGCGATCCGTAGAGTCCTAGTTACTCGGACTAGTTCTTGGGTAGACCCTACTCCTAGAACTATGTCTATGAGGCTCCACGTCATAGACAACTTACCCTGCAAAATTGTTTGCCTCTACAAAACACCAACCAAGTACAAAAAAGGTCCATCACAACCAAGCTATTTCCCACAAAACCGCTGCACAGTTTGCCATAGCCCGACTGCGTCTGGCCGTACATTACTATCGCAAGCTCTGTAGTACGGCCAGACGCTCAATGCTTCCCCACAGACTGAATTTTTTTTCACTCTGATGTAGCGATTTTGCTACAGATTTTGATTGAGATAATCTTTTCATCCAGGACAAAAATTTCCAAAGTTAAGGTTCTTAGTCGTAGCGCAACTCATACCTTTTCGAAAAAACGTTCTTTGGTCTCAATATTTTCATCCATCTGGCCAAAAGACGACTTTCAGTCATCATCTTCCACAAATATTGTCCCGAAAATGTCCTCCATGCGATTTCAAAATGGTGGCCGCGTTGTAATGTATGCATTATGCGGGCGCGCTTGGGAAAGATAATGAATATGCATTATTTAGTTCATGAGCTCGTGTTTGTATGGCCAGCAGAGCCGCGCGCAAGACAAACGTCATGAACTATGAGTTGCGCTTAATCAATGACTGTTTCATGTACTGATATGTGTCCCGCACCAAAGACCCACACTGTCAGATGGCGTGGGGCACATATGACTACAGGCAACAGTCGTTGAGTAAGCGCAACTTGTTTTTCTTCAATAGTGACGTCACACACGCGTGCGTTTTTCGTGAAATTTCATGTTGAAATTTTGATACGCAAACGTATGCAAACGAATATGGAAATTAAACGAAAAATCGACATCTGAAAAAGGCAGCACTTTCTGATTAGCCTTTAAAGAGGGTGAGTATGCTTCTTAAGCAAAAATAAACTACAAACTAAGCCTAAATGTGAAAATAAAAATTTGTTTTACATGTTTTTGTACATGTTCCAAGTGTGGGCTTTATTTACGGAGGTAGTCCAGTAAATTAATTGGCCACATTTATGGGGCTAAAAAAGTTGGGGAAAGAATGTTTCTTTTTTCTTCATACATGTATATCATTTCAATAAAGGTCAGTCATTGCCAAGATTTTGAAAAGATTCTGGGAGTGGGAGTAGACTGAGAAACGTTTCCAAAATTCCAATTTTGTTGGGAAATGCTTCTGGAAAGAATGTTGCATCCTGACGCCACGTCTTCAGTGGTTGTGTAATTCTACCTCCATGAATGTACCCTAACGTTGCGCGGCCCCTAACGTGGAGCACTTTAATTTTTCGTCTTTGATGCCTTGCTAGAACGATATTTTTACCTTCAAGTTCATTTCCGTGCATAAATCTTGAGTTACAGTTCTTGCTTTAAATTTCTGAGAAGTTTCTTTTTGGTCATGTTGGTGTGATTTTTCGATTGTATTGTGAAGTGCAAAATTAACCCTTTTGGTATGCGCCCAAAAATAAGAAAACAATTTTGTGACAAGCTTGTAGTTGTGTATACGAGTGGAGATACTGATGATTTTCAAGTTTATCAACTTTAAAGAAATTCTTAAATGTTAACGTTGCTTTTTCGAGATTTTTTCAAGTGCGCCATGTTAGGGAACACTCGGCCGAGTTTGTGCCCAATTTGTGGACACCTTGTTCTTAGAGTTTGGACTTAATTTCATGACACTGAAATTGTTCACAAATGTACAACAGCAAGCATTTATAGTAGTTCCGGTATTTAACTGAATGTATTTGAAGTTTTTCAACAAAGAGGTTTGGCAACACTGCATTAGGAAAGTCGGGGTATCCTTGAAGTGCGCCACAGATAATTGTTAGGGCCTAATCGGGATTGTTTTGTTTAAAATAAATAAAGCAAACAAATGAAGAACTTGTTGAAAGTTGTTGTTTTGTTGACAAAAACACTGCACGTTCTACTTCTTAATTCCAATTGGCCATTGATAAAGTCAGGGAACTGGTTACAAGTGACAATTCACATGCCTCACAGACCTCTTTCAGGAGAATTAAGGAATTGACAACAGTCGACCACGATCTCCACTGGGAAACACACCTACAAGAGTTACAAGTACAGTCAAAGCTGTCAGACATTAACCGGTTGGAGAGTGAATCAAATGCCTGGTAATGAGTGCTATATTCTCTTCCCAGCGGCCAGTTGGACTTCCTGATGAGAGCAGGATGTGACACTCTACCCACACCTGCCAACAAATCGACCCCAAATGTCACCTTTGTCACAAACCAGGTGTACTCTTGCTCACATTAATAATGAGTGCATGCAAAAAGGCCCTTAATGTGGGTCATTGTATATGGAGACACAATTAACTGCATCCTCAAATGCCTGTCCAAGTATTTGTTCAACCATGTGGACCAAGAGTCTGTCTTGACAGTCGATTATCCAGGCATGTGCGTGGAATCCAGTACTATTCCTGTCGCTATTTGCACAACCAACCTGCGTCCTGACATCTTCCCGCATGATGGTCACACTAGTGCCGTTGTGGGATAATTGACGATCCCAAACAACTCCACAGTAAACCTGGGGAATGCCAAAGTCCGCAAGACAACAAAATACCTTTCAGGGTTCCCCCTCCCCCTTTTCCTACGCCTGAGTCCTAGGTCTTCCTCCTTTTTTACCACCGTTACATTTAATTGCAGAATGATCCTCTTTTTTTTTCATAGAGAAGTATTTAAAGGTCTGTTTTCCATCTTCACAGCAACAACTTAAGCACGGAACCGGACAAAGGTTCTTCACAAACCATTCACTGTGTGCATGCCCAGTGGAAGTGCTGGTACAAGAACAAAAAATCACGGACTGGTTCGCGGTCAAATATACACTGCCTTTGGAAAATTTCCCTTCTGTGTTCCTACAGACAATTGAAAGAGTTGATAGAATGCCGTTATAATGATTTAGTAATGATTTCTTTTATCGACAGGAGTGCACTAGACAGCAACCATGGCAACCCTGAAAGTCAGTAAGTAAACCATGAAATAAGCCCATTAATGGAGAATCGTGTAAGCTGACACGACAGGCTAATTGGTGTGGTTTCTAACCGTGATAATTAGGACAATCATTCTACGATGAACAGTGAAGGCATGTAGTGATTGAAATTTTTTTTCTGCATGCCAAAGTTTAGAAAATAACATTAGATGCAAGAAAATTTAATTGTTAACTGATTTGCATCACCATTGACAAGAATCCAGAGAGGTTACTGCCAGGGGAGCTGAGGTGTGCCAGAGGGGGGGGGGGGGGGGAGGGGGGGGGGGGGGGGGGGAGGGGGGGGGGGCTCAGCACCCCTTGGACCAGCCTCTGATTGAAATTTTCAAAAAATCAGGAATTAAGATTTTGGTATATTTTGGTGTGGATTGGCCCATTTATAGACATTCGAGCCCCATTCAATTTGTATATAATTCTTTATATTATTATTTGATAATTTATCTGACACCAGTCCAGACCAGGCTGAAGTCCATCAAGAATATTCAGAAGATTACCAAGTCCATGAAGATGATAGCAGCAGCCCGTTATGCTAAGGCAGAGAGGGAGCTTAAACCTGCTAGATCCTATGGAGTAGGAGCCACAGGTCAGTAGCATTCAAACAATACAACTACATGCCTCATATTGATGAGAACTAGTCACAGTCAGCCAACACTAAGGTACAAGTCATTTTGTATGTCTAACCCACAATGAACAAAGTTGTATTTGTTTTAATTAAGCTTAATCTCCTGCCATGAACCTGCATGTATCCGCACAAATGTTCTGTCTACAGCTTTATATGAGAGGCAGACCTTGAACCAGACACTGAGAAGCCTGGACACCTACTGATAGGAATCTCCAGTGACCGTGGGCTGTGTGGTGGTATACACAGCAGCATCACTAAGGCAATTCGGCCTCGGTCGACCAGAAAGCTGAAGGGATCACTTCAACAGTTGTCTGCGTTGGAGACAAAGTTCGCTCTCAGCTGAACAGGTATTAATAACAGGATTATTATTATAAGATGGAATTGCTTGCATGTGTTTATGTGTCACCAGAGACTGAACGGCTCCATGAAAGGTCCAACTGAAGGGGAGATCATTTGCTAGATGGCCTGAATATTGGCTCTATGTGAGAACTTGGCCCTACTTCATTGCTCGGATTACAGGGAGCGAAAATTCCAGCTTACTGTAGCAGAAAATTCTGGGCTACGATTCCCATATTTCACAAGGAATTTTGACGTATGCACATGTGTACATCCTGTAATG